>NC_056734.1:166211912-166244412 GCF_019279795.1 Protopterus annectens
TCTATACTTCTTTATTGTAAATAAAAGAATAAATAGATGAGTGCTGTTGCCCTTAAATGGGCTTCATCAGATCTGTTCTCCATTATTGGTAAAGTATTGATTTTTTTTCCAAGTTGTAAGTGCTTGATTAATTTTAATACTCAATTATCTATGGTGTATGGCTCTTTTTACCTGATTTATAGGAATCTCAGCTAGCAAATTTGCTTATGATTTCATATATACACATAAATATAATATTTTGAGTTGATATATTTTTTCATTGTTTGATTTATTTTAATCACATCTGAGTATATTTGATTTATTTTTCCTCTAATTTTCTGGAAGCTGTCCTCTCTGCCAAAGCTGAAGCGTGAACTGCTTTTTGATGAACAGCTGTGGGATTCTTCCCAGTCAGTGTTTCCTCTTCACCTTTTTTAATTGATTTTTGTTCAGGTTCTCAATTGTTTTCTTTGCTGTCATCCTTGCAGTATACTTGTTTCTTGTTTTTTTTTTTTTTTTCACACTGGAAGATCTGAAATTAAGCTGATGGTAAGTATGCAGCCATGTTGGAAGCCCAAATGCCTGTGTGTTTTGTTTGCATCATCTGCCATTGTAGCACTTATTTGACTGGAGTTATAACATTTTGCTGTGTATTTTTATCATCTAGAACACATATTTTACCAACGTAGCACTAAATATGCACTATTTTTAGATAGCAGAAGTGCACATATCCTACTGTGGGTATCTTCCTGAGGATTTGAGTAGAACTGTGACATTTTGCTGTGCAGTGCATGTAATAGCAAAGGACAAGTAACATGCAGCTGTTAAAAATAATCCCCCAAACAGCATATGGCATTCTAGTAACACTTCTTTAAGGTCATGGACTTTGATTTCCTACTTTCTATTTTTTCAGAAGAAATAGTTGTTGGAATTGCAGCAGTCTTCTGTGATAATACATGCAGTATCCAAAACGTACTACTCATGAGGGGGGTGTCAGAGTTGAGTTGTGTAGTTTTTGCACGTACTTTATTGCAGCCGAGAAGACATATTACACACACACAAAAGCTTTATTTATGTCCTTGAAAACATTGTCACTGCTGGCTAATAATTTTGATGTTGGAAAACAGCTGCCAAATTAAGCTGTTAGCCCACAAAATGTGATAGTTATTTGAAAGCTGTCAAAAGAGCTGTGAAAGTGTGGGAGTTGGACTCATTAATTTCTTGACAGGAAGTCCTTCTACGTGACACACCTCATCATAAAAGGGTTCTCATCCAGGAAAAAAGAGGTCATCGTTCCCCTCTACTCGACACTCATTAGACCCACTATAGAGTATAACGCCCCTTTTGGAATGTACCTCACAAGACATCTGCAGCAGCTGGAAAGGCCACAGAAGTACCTCACAAAGAGGATTACTGGACTCAAACAAATGCCCTGCACTGACCGCCTCAAAAAACTCACAACTTTACTCCGTAGCATATCGCCTACTCAGAGGTGATCTCTGCCTAACATATAAAGCTATGTCAAACCCAGAGCTGGTGGACATGCTACACCTAAAGAAATCCCAATCCCTCCGAGCTACACGCTCTAGGGACCTGAAACTTGTCACCACAATAAACAGGACATGCTGGAGGGATAGATTCCTATCCCAGAGACTTCCCATACTCTGGAACAGGCTACCCATCTATGTCAAGCAAAGTTCTTCATTAGCACTCTTCAAGCAAAATCTTGATGAGTGGATGGGAAATAGGAAATACACCCCAGGGATCACTTCTTTGTCTCGGCTCGACAGTGGCACAGGAAAATAACTTTCTTGGGTGGCGTAAGCCAGGGAACCTTGTTGGCTAGGCTTACGTAGGCCCTTGGGCCGATAGCCTAGTAACTACCTATGAACCTATGACAGGATTGTAAAGCTGGTAAGGAGATAAACAGTGAGAGAGTTTGTTCTTTTAAAGAGTCTTTGTAGTCTCTTCTTTGCCTTTTATTGGATTTTATGCAGAAATATTGAATTGATGTTCCTGAGGTTTCACCACTCACATTAACTGCATTCTGGATGGCCATTTTCTAAAAAAAAAGTACAACCAACTTGTTATACATACATGTATATAGATATGTCACACACACACATTAGGAGTCATATGGGTTAATGATTAATCAACAGCAGCAGGAGATCAGAAACAGAATATCTAAGTCAAACATCAATGCAAGTAACAAACATATAATACAGAATACAGTATATAGTACAAAAACAGCATTTTAGTTAGGTGTGGTGTGCATTTCTGCAGTGTCCCAATCTGTAATTATTGTACTTCTTGGGCCAGACTGACTTGAGAGAAGTGAAAATTAAAAAGAAAATTTAATACACAAGCTTACCGTTTTCCTTTAATCTAAACTGCATGATCTTGGAGGATACCTAACAGTACATACAACAACAAAACTTCAGCAGTGACATAATCAGGTGGTTGAACAGCTGTGATAACTTAGGTGCAAACACAACAGCAGTCTGCATATCACGAGGCAAATAAGTAATTAAGGAAACCCATATACATGCATACATATGAAAACACACACACACACACACACACACACACACACACACACACACACACACACACACACACACTTATCTGTGTAGAAACAATGTAGGTACTAACAGACAACCTCTCCTGACTTCCTTTTCATTTTCAGACAGAGATTTCTGCTTCCTTTGTTATATAGGCTTTGTTTTTTCTAATGTGTTTACTGGCAGGTAATAAAGTTATGAATTTGCACTTTGTAAGAAAAATCCGTGTTAGCCTTTCTTTGCTAATTTGTTATCTGCTTCAACTTGTTTTGCCTTTTAAAGCAGTTTGACTAGACAAAGACAGGGCTAATTCTTACAGTGATACTATAAATTGAGGTAATGCTTCAGCTAAATTATGTCCTGGTTGAACAACAGCTGGTTTAGTTCAGTTTTTATCTGCATGTAGGTAACAGCATTATGCAGTGGTTGGCTTTTCATTTTCTATTACACAATTTCATTAAATGATTATTGCATTTTGGACCATCATAAGAAGATAAGGCAAGACTGAGAACTATGCAGTGGCGGCTGGTGACTTCAAATTAAATGAGGGCTGCAGGAGACAGCTGAATGGGTGGGGCCAGTTGGAAGGGGTGTGGCCAACTAGAAAGGGGGTGGAGCTGTGCTCAAAACCACAACAACTGGAACTTTAAATACGCTGCCCTGGGTGCCAAACAGTCATTACGAGAGTCCAATCAAGACAAAATGAAGTGTAGAAGAAATAAATATTTCAATGCATTGGCTACATGACGACTTACTTAATATCTAGATGGAAACACAGGTTGTGAGGCATGAAAAAAATAAATTACTTTTTAAATATGTTACTGGAATGCCAGTCAAAATCAAGTATAAAAAACAAGCACAACTCAACTCAAACCACTTCTCATTGCACTGCAGTTCTAATTATAATTTATATTCAGCTTTATAAAATTACCAAGTAACATGCTGAAAGTAGCAATCTCTGTGATACCCCCACTTGTAAAAATGTTTCTTATCCAAAAAAGACCTGCTGCCCGATGCAACTATCTACTTGTTTCATGGGGAAGACATGACCAAAGTAAAAAATGAACCGCAAACAAGAAACAAGCTCAAGATAAATTGCTTAAAGGATTCCTGCACAAGTTATGTACCACACATGATAGATTGGCATTCTGTTTAGTTTACGGGTAAAGCCTGCAAAGATGACTGCAAGTCTCCAACAAATGTAATGAGCTTTTGAAAATACTGTAATCCTGTCCTTTATTACAAATACTGACATATGCATTTCAATACCCAAGGCTTATACATGTTCTAGTTATGTAAATATTCTCTGCATGGCAACAACGAAAAGGCTTTCAATGCTGGTAATTTTTTAACAGTATGCTTATTAAAGCTTACTTGCGTCTTACAATCTCCGACAAGCTTATTTGATGGTCATTAAATCATTGCTACTTAAACACAGAGCAACAGGGCACTGCGACAGCATGCATTTCCTGAATAATAAGAAGCATAAATCAACAGTATAAAAATATAACAGAAAACCAGAACATTCTGCAAAATCAAGGACAAATGAAAAGCCACGGTCGTACTTGTGGTCTACCTTGGATGGGGGGAATACTCTGTACACTTACACTGCATAACTGCTCCTTGCCTTCCTTGGACACATCCAGAGCCACTAGAATGGGGAGTGGGGTGCAACAAGTATGTCACAATTTGAAATGTCTCTGGCTGACGGTGATGGCTCTGACACTCATAACTCTCAACTTCAGAGCAAGAAATTTGGACAAAGCCGTACATAAAACTCGAAGTGGGACACAGGCCCAAAAATAAGGACAATTTTTTAATATTGCTGTTATAAACTTAGATAATAGAACAGCAGTAGGTCTTGCATTAGTACGAAGGGTATTAAATCTGAAACTCAAATGTCTGCCATTATTTTCTAACTTTAATCTTTAATGACTTGCAACAAATTTACCAGAAAACCACAATTTCATGAAAACCAGACCAAAAATGTGATGCAAAAATATAAAATTGCCACACAGTACAGCTGGGAACCTGACAAAGAAGGTACACATTTTTAATATTAACATTGTTAACTTGAGCAGCTAACAAAAGCATCTACATGCATTTCTGAAATAAAAGTAATCAATAACTCCGATCATTACAGTTATATATAATTGTAAACCCTCCACGTTTTCTTCCAAAATTGCCATTTTGAGGAGGGATTATTAGGGGAGAGCAACATTTTGAGCCAAAATTAGGGACAGTTGAGAGGTTTGGATATTCCTAATTCTACAAAGCGATTTGCATGTACCTCTCAATCTCTTAATGCAGGAAATCTGGACAAGGCCAAATATATTATAAACACTAGTAAAAATTGCTCTTGTATAAACTTAAGACAGTTGATAGAATAACAGGTCTTGCATTAGCATGCATTTTTCTGAAGGTTATGACGTCTGAAATTCAATGTCTGTCATTTAGTGACTTCATGCCTAAATGATTTGCAAGAAAACCACAAATAAACTTCACAATAGCGTGTCAGCAACTGTATAATCAAAAAACAAGTACTCCAATCACAAATAAACTTCACAATAGCATGATATCAACTGAATAATCAGAAACAAGTATCAGCAACTGAATAATCAAAAACAAGTAGAAAACCACAAATTTTATTTGGAACAAACCAAAATTAAGATGCAAGTATCTATTCATTCTGCAAAAATATGGACTACTGAGAGGTATAGTTCAACCGAGGCTGTCTGAGTTTGCTGCCCTTCCCCCTCACAAAATCATGATCGAAAGGAGCCTCCCTCCTGCAGCCATTCCAATGTCCCATTCCTTGGTTATTTTGCCCCATTTACCATAAACACTGTAATGTGTATACAGCTTTACTTCTGCGATGATTTGGATTTCATTTGAAAGTTTTATTTTGCATTTTACAGCACAAACCCTAATAGATATCTGTTAAACAAAGCAATGCAGTCTCACAATGAAAACAGACTTGGCATTAAAACTTCTCTGCCCTTGAAACTCACATGCACTGAAACAGCATTGAAACCCACATTCAAAGAAAATGCATTTTGCCACTGGCAGATGAAGATTAACTTTGGGCTGTTTTCAAATCATAGCCCCTTGAACACGAAACATACACATGCTCTTTGATACACCTTCCTGACTGTATTAAATTATATTCCTTGTACAATACATTACAGTTGTTAGAGTGCATTTTAAATTTATTGTTTTGAACATTTTTCCAGTAAACAATGAAACAAAATGCACGCACCAATGATAAAACTGCCCAATTCAGAACATTTCCATCATAAAAAATCTACTCAACCTTCTACAGTCTACCAGTATCAGTAAATATGCACAATCTCTGAAGTAGTAAAATCCACATAAGAAATCTGTAACTAAGAGGTTGCTGCTAGCAAACAACTTTATATGTCATTGTTTCATCTACAAATAAAGTTCCAGATTAAATTGCCTCTCCATTGTTCTTCATTATAAAGAATGTTCTTAATTTTGAGTGTTGAAAAAGTCCACATTCCACACTGTTCTGCACTGAAACGTCCGTCACGCATTCATTAAGCATTTTTAACCAATAGCCATTGCAAATAATACTGAATAACATACAGTCATCTAAAGAACTTTTTTTGTAAAAATAAAGGTGCATATTTTAACCAGGCCATGAGCTTCATGTTTGAGGGTGTTAGTAAGTTGTTATGATGGACCCCAAGTTTTGCCCCTTTGTCCCACATTATGAGAGATAGTATTCCACATTTTATAGGTGGAAGGTTGATAGCTATGCGCCACTGTCCTTATCCCTTCATCTCATTATAGTTCGTGCAGGAGTTTTTTTTTTCTTTGTGGGACTTTGCTCAAAAACATTTGATATACGTCTCAGTGGCAGTTTTTTTTACATAGTCCTATATGTTTCTGTTTAAAGTAACTAACTTGTTCAGATATACACTAGTAAAAAATAGCATCTGAAACTGGTTTATGCTATGTTCATCCCATCTAAAAGAGTTCTGCAATAAACAGGGACTGAAATTTCCAGGAGGTGAAGATAGTAGCAGTACCAAAAATTTGCTCAGTCCATTTCAACAGATTCATAAAGACGACTAAAAAGGAGAGACTATGCTACACAGATCAGAACCCAGCAGTCATAATCTACACTTGAACTCAACAAAAAAGCCAATAAGCTATATATTTATATTAAATATAAACATGTTTTATTTAATGGTATTTTTCAGTCTTGACTAACAGACTTTAATTCATGACACAAAGATCCAGCATTTAATTCCATCCTGTCTGTCGAAATTCATATTTCAAAATAAGACTGTCAACGTTTTTTGCGTTTTATAGAACAGTGCCCTCTGGAACATCTATTAAATCACCAAAACTGATTTACCATCCAAAAATAACTTTATTTCTTCAACACGTCGGTGTTATTTTGGTATACAGGTTTGAATATAAAATCCCTGTACTTGACTGAAAGCGTTAGTGGTTTAAGTTCTACAATGAAATAGCAAATATTTGGCTGACAAGAAATACTGTCATTACAATAAAAAAAGGCTTGTGCAGTTTATGTAGGAATGAGTTAGAGGGATATTTTCCGCCTGCATATTATACATTTAATCATACGATAACGACTTTTATATTGTTTGAAGAGGATGATGCATTACCCCTCAACAGACACTTGCGTACACTGTTGCTGGTTACTCCACAGCATTGAAAGGACACTGATAATTTGTTAGGAATGCAAATGAAGAACAAAGACTGACAGAGGTCCCTAATGCAGAAGACCTGAAAAGGAAACCGGGACACAATTAAATGTGAAAAAGAAAGCCCGATGTGGAGCAGAATGTCTACTACTGTCATCGGGCGTGTGAAGCTTGGTCATGCCATTTTTATCACTGATAAATCATTCTAATGTGGAAATCAGTATTTTGCTCTGTTTTACCCCATTCATATGTAGTAGCTGCCTCTACGGTGGAGTGCTTCCTCTTTTGCAAAGGTAAACATATATTGCCACACTCACACCACAAACCTGTTTAAATGTGCCCAGTCCGCTCGACATCCATGCAGCAATAGAATCCAAGCCCGCTCGACATCCATGCAGCAGTAGAATTCAAGTCCCAAGCCCGCGAGAGCTTAAAACTTACCTCGCCTCTCTCCCGATTGGTTCTTTCTGCAGATGAAATAGTCCGGAGCTCCTCTGTTCTGTGCTGTCATCACCGTACAGATTCCTGGGCATCTGCGGGGCAGAAATGCCTTCCCTGTATCTGGACTGCTGGCTCAGGCAGTTTGAGTTTGCGCAGATTCCTGGGCATCTGCGGGGCAGCATTCCGAGTTCCCAGTAAATCTGCGCATGTGCGGAGTTCTGGGACTCGTGAAAATAAAATATTTTGTTTTTCTTAATTTTTTGTTTCTAGGTGGCAGGGCTTCAGTCCTGTAGTCCTATAGCACGAGCCGCCCCTGGAACTATGTACTTTGAAATTCTGTGCAGTCTTTGAGTAAAAAATTGTTTTAACTTATTTTGGTATCATTTGCCTTCTGGTCAAATAAAATGTTCTACACTGAAGCACTTTTTCAACAACAGGGATTTTTGTTTGAAGCACTAAGTCTTAGCTGGTTACTGGGCAGAGTTCATGATTGCAGTTACTAGTTTGTTAATTACTGTAGATGACTGCACAATGTTTGTTGGAATGAGTAGAATGCTCAGGTTTCCATGGCAACCACACCTTCTTGTGGTTTCCTGCCATACAAGTTATAAATTTGTCATAGCTTCAGGCAAGGTAAGGACTTCCCTCTATGCTGAGTCAATGACAGAGTCTGTCAATATGTCTGGTTGCTAGAAAACCTCAAGTAAACTACCTTAGTTGCTGTACTTTTTAGTGATGCACAGCACTTCAGAAATGGCTCTTGTGAACTCAATTCATTGAATAATTTTGAACATGCTTCAGATTGTTGTATCAGCAGCTGCTTTGCCAGTAACTATGACCTTGTGAACTTGAAATACTCAAGTTGTAGTTTAGAAAGTAGTGCAGCATTTGGGATTAACCTCTTTTTTTTCCTGTTGATATTAATAGACTGCACAGGCACCACTACTTAATTGTGGTTGTTTGTGTGCACACACATCTATATCTATGTCTATATCTATATTGATACACACAGGAGTTCAGAGTTCAGTTCTGTCCTGGATTTACTGCCTGTATGGAATTTGTGTAGTCTTCTTATGACTGCATATTTCTTCTTCAGGCAGTCCACTTTCTTCTTGCCTTCAAAAAATGCAGTTTAAGGTATGTCGGCTGCACATTCATGGGAGTAGCAGCACTAAAGTTCACCCCGGGGTTCACTCCAGTGGGTCGTCTTGATAGAGGCACCTGGAACTAACGTCGGATGGCATGATGCCAGGGCACTTGTATGGGCTAGGCTTGTAAATGCTCCAGGGCAATTAGCCTAGTGCACACCTATGAACCCATATAGAAGCTGTGCAGCATTTTGCAGTGCTTTTGTATTAAACCTTAACATTTTGTTCCATATTAAATTTACTGTGTAGTAAAATCTGTCGCGTCCAAATCTACATGCCAGCTTTACTACATGCTACATTTGGTTAAGTATAAAATAGACAGGGTTGAAACTTTGGAAGTTCATGTCCCTGATGTTGAATTCCATAGTCACTTTTACTACTGGATATAATTTTTGGTGAGGTTTCTGTTTGGATGCTAAGCAATGAGTCATTCTGTGTGTGGGCATTTTCTGTTAATTCTGTAGTTGTGTGACCATGGAGTTAGTACCAATAAGTAAGGGAGTGTGGAGATGGCAGGGGGGTGGGGGTGGGGGGTGGAGGGCGTGCATGGCCTCCAAAAAAAAAAAAAAAGTTTTTGTGTTTCACAGAGGTGAAGCTGCTATCTGTTTGTTTGTTTGACTTGAAATTTCGGTATATGTCAACTTGATGAAAGTAGGGCATGTGTGTCACATATGTCTTCTGCTTTTATTGAGTGCTTTTCATTCTGTGTCCTTTTTATTAAGTAGCAAGCTACAAAATAAGCTTTTTTATCAGTTTTAAACATTCTTTTAGACAGAACTGCTAAATGACTTATTTATTTACTTGTTAGTTTGTTGATTGTGTAAGTAGGCTGGTCCAAGACCTTTTTCAGCCACGGGCCATGCCAAGAAAGATTGATTACAAACAGTTAACACTATTAAATTTGACACAAGTTCCAAGAAATATGGTTTATATGTGAAGATTATATGTTTACAAAGAGGATACAGCTATTTAAAACCCAAAATGTATAACCAGTTGTACAGCTACCTGACAAGAGCTATAGAACTGCATGAAATCAGATTTTCAGAATTTGCCTTATAGAGGTCAGTTAACTATGGTCTTGTTTTTGAAACATTTATTTTAACCTGGCTTATCAAGTGTGCTGTCACTGACTGTATTTAACAGTCATTTCTGGGATGCAGTTCACACATGAAATCTTATCAGTGTTTCTGTATAGTTTTAATCTCATTTAAATCTGAATTTGAAAGCACTGACTTAATTACTTTTGCTGAGGTGGTTAAGGTAAGGTGCAGCTTTCCGTTACATCTACCCTACGCATTGATTTCCAGAGGGAGCCCTGTGAGGTAATGTATGATGTGAAAAAAGCAGCAACAAATGTGACATCTCCTCTTGGTACAACCTAAGAGGAATAATAGATGGTGAACATTTACTTTGCTGAATGGGTACAACATAAAGGGCACAACAGTGGTTATAAGAATAATCAGTATCTGGCCTTGTAACAGCCAGTGGTTAGCTCAACACACCTACATATACACTTCAGCTATACCCTGCCATATTTGTTTAATCTGTAGATGATTCCCAAAGTTTAACTTAATACCTAATGGATACAATAGTTCAATTGAAGGGGAGGGTATTCTTTACATCCACTCAGAAGAGTCACTGACACAAGGCATGGGCTTTTGAAAATGAATATTTTAAAATTGTAAAACCTTGCATTGTCTCCAGTATGGCTTTCAATCCAAGCAACTTATCTTGTGATCTCAGAAACACAGGTAGAATCCATCCATCCATCTATTCATTCACTCCCCCTTTTCCCATTTGTTTGCACATGAAGTTGGGGTGTCACTTCAGCAATGACATCATCTAGAGCCAAGGTTTACAAAACTGAGTGGCTAGCTGTCAGAAGAAAAAATTCAAACGAGTCACATCTGCCTCAGGTGATGAAAAACTTCTTTATTAGCAGCTAACCAGATTACACAGCATGTTGGCCAAGATGATCTCCTCTGGTCAACTTGTTTACTGACATCAACTTTTATACTGCAAGCAAAACAACTTTTTGTTACATTTCTGACCGTTGACAGTTGGCTATGAAAAACACCTGTGATAAACATGTTTATCACAAATCACCTCAAACCAACAGTTAGTACAGAATGTTCAAGAAGTACAGAATGTTCAGTTCAACAATGGTAGCTCAAATTTTCTAGGACACACAGCCTGCTTCAGTAAATTAACTCTTACTCGGCCGTGCGTCCTTATCCCAGGCTTCACTAAGCTATAACCAAATCTCTTTATTCTGAAAATCAGAAAACAGTTATTATTCAGGTTCATAAGCAATGCTGCATTTTGTTCACAGATGAGGCCCATCTTTGATGGGCATATCCCAACAAATAACATGTTCACTTTGCAAGAAGAGGAAAAAGACAAATAACAGTATTTTTTTTAAACTTTTTCTCTTAACATTTCCCCCCTGAAAACACTTTTTATTTATCTTTTTATTTCAGCAATATATGGTAAAAACTAAGTTTTTCTTTGCATACATTACTTCATTGGCAAGACAAACTTTTAAACTTCAAAAACATTTGCAAAGAGTCACATTTCAATGTATTCACTTTCACCAGTCTGTTGCAATTGCTGGTACATCGTCTTTGTAACAGCAGTATCAACCAGTCTTTGTTGAAGACCTCTGATACAGGGTATGCAACAACAACCACATACCACCATGATAGCCACAGCGACTCCAATGGACACCAGGAAACTGCTGATGAGATGACTCCATTTTCCAAACCACGCTTGTAGAAAGTCTGTAAAGGGATTACTTACCCCAGAGTTCTCTGCCAATCCTTCGGATAACATCTCCAAACCTTTCAAAGCTCAAGTGATACTTCCATCAGGCGCAGTGTTGTTTGGAATATATGTACAACAGAATGTCCCAAACATCCTGCAAACTCCTCCTTCTTTGGCCAGGAGCATATCCAACGCAATTCGATTCTGCCATGCCACCTGCGAAGTGGCCTCCAGTTGTTCAGCAATTCCTTTCAATGCATCTTTGGTATAGTTCACAAAACGCTGCTGGTTATAGTAAATGTAGTTAATCCAGTCCACATTCTTATTAGGTTGAATCCAGACAAAGATAGATGTAAAACCAGCTGCTATTTGGTTTATTGCTTTGTATTCATCAGGTACACCTCTTGGTACGCCAGTGCTATCGATGTAGACACTGTTATCGAAAGATTGCTTTGGTGTCTCTCTTTTTCTCCTACTCAACCACTTCGGCTTTATTTCAGGTTCTCTTACGAAACTGCTTGCTGGAACTGGGAAAATGTAGAATGGCAGGATTAACTTTACAAGTGCACAGGTTCTCCTCCAGGGAATCGTAAGTCTTGATCTGAGTTTGTTGTCTCCACATAACCACCATATGTCTGATAAACTATGAGTTTGGTTCTCCAGAAATGGATTCTCATTGCCATTCACAGTAACATTGCAATAGTTCTGTCCCGTATTGTCATAATTTTTCCCTGTGCCATGTCTGGAAATGCACATATACGAACCTGGATAGGAAATCGCTGCAGGCGGTTTCTCAACTTTGCTTATGACTGGAAAATGCTGAGTTTCATTTTTGCATTTATCTTCAGTTTTGTTGAAGAATAATTTTAACAGACACATTAGGTTACCTTCATCTTGCATCAATGGGACTGTTGCTAATTGCTGTTTACCTTCAGCACAAGAAATACAGTTCTCACGATGTGCTTCTCGGGTACTATATCCAACCCAAGATAACCATTCATTATGGTGTACGAATCCAGTCTCGAGTAACAATTGTTCTTCTTCTGTGAAGGCAAAATCTGCTTTACTTGTAGAATTTTTAAGGCTTTGTACTTTAAGTTGGAGGGTCCCCAAAGGATCAGTTCCAATTAGAAGAGACACTCCGATTTCATAAACTCCTGAATCACTTTCTTGTGGTGACACAATGGTTATAGTAATTACTTCGGTACCTTGGAAATGCGCAATTTTTATTCTTTGTTGCCTGCTTTTATCTTTCTCTGGTATCACTGCACCACTTGTTTCCCATCCATTCACATCTGTTGACCACCAAACATTTGACCAGGATGTACAGTCTCTATTGCACAAGTATTTTGCACGAGTCAAGAAATGATCATTGTTCCATTTAGAACAGTCCAAAATTCCTTCACAAAGTTTCACCTTAAACACAGTAGTAACACCTGTTTGCGCTTGCAGCACCACCATTCCTTTTTCTCTTACAACTGTTCCTTCTCGTATGGACATATTTACTTTCACCACCAAAATCATCATCATGTAACAGTTCAAGTACCAGTTGAACGTGGCCATCCTCCCTAAGGACTACCTCGCGCCATTGGTTTCTTCACTGGGTTTGAGACTAACTAACCTCTATTGGGCTAATCCCCCTTTGTAGCCAGACTTTGCGCTCAGAGGTCCGGTGGAGTTTGTCCAATATCAATGGCAGAAGGAAGAGTCTTGAGTTTTTTTTACAGTGGGTGATATGAATCCACGAAGTCCTCTCAGCGATCTTTACAGCTCTAGGTTTCGAGATAAGTACTTGGTATGGGCCTTCCCACTTGGGGGATGACCAATTCTTTCTCTTCACAATTCGGATCCACACCCAGTCCCCGGGTGCCACGCTTAACAAGGTTTCATTTCTGGAATCTGCAAAGGAGTCATTGGTTACAAGAGACTTGACATTTAGCAGCTTCTTCATATAATCCGCTAGATCCTCACCCACCTCATGTTCCGCTGGCAACAATCCTTGCCACTGCGGGACGTAATATGGTCTCCCAAACAAAAGTTCAAATGGTGTAAGTCCTTTGTAGGAAGGTGAGATTCGCATATACAGGAGTGCCAAAGGAAGGCACGCAGTCCATGATCTATGTGTTTCTGCCATTAGTTTGCGGAGCATACTCTTCAAGACACCGTTGTGTCGTTCCACCAGTCCAGCTGATTGGGGATGGTAAGCACAATGATATTTAAGATCAATTTGAAACACTTGACCCAACTTCTGAACAATCTGGTTAACAAAATGAGACCCATTATCACTGTAAATGCGTCTTGGTAAACCAAATCGGGGAATTATTTCTGTAGTCAAAAGCTTTGCTACTGTTTGTGCATTCGGGTGCGTTACTGGAAAAGCTTCTACCCATTTAGAAAAAGCATTAATAATGACTAAACAGAACCTTTTTCCCTCTGAGGGTGTCAATTCAATAAAGTCCATACAGAGTGTGTGGAATGGATATGGAGGGGTGGGGAATGCCTGCTGAGACTTTTTAACTCCCCCCTGAGCATGATACTTTTCACATAATAAACAAGATAAACAGAATTGCTTTGCATAAGTTGAAAACCCCTTACACCAAAACACTTTAGACACTATTTGAATCATCATCTGTACTCCTACATGGGCAGGTCCATGGCTGACCAATGCCGCATACCTGAAAAGGTTTGAGGGTAATACCATTTTGCCATCTGATGCCCTATACAACCCATCCTGTTGAGTGATACCATATTTTACCCAACGACATTTTTCTTTCTGTGTCGTCAATGTTTGCATTACTTTTAGTGTCTCTAAGTCTAAGAGGTGTCTGGGCTCTAAATCATTGTCATGTAAAAGCAAATCATTTTCTTGAGCTGCCTTTTTTGCAGCCATATCAGCAAGTGCATTTCCCCTGGAGACAGGATCTTTTCTGTTAGTATGTGCAGAACATTTACATATCGCTATCTGAAGTGGTAGTTGCACTGCATCTAACAACTTTAAAATTAAATCTCTGTGATTTATTGGTTTGCCTGTCGCAGTAACCATTCCCCTATTCTTCCATTGTTGAGTGAAAACATGCACAGTGGAGAAAGCATATTGACTATCTGTATAAATTGTCACTTTTTTACCATCCTCTAAGGTACAAGCTCGAGTCAAAGCCACCAACTCAGCTGCTTGTGCAGAATAAATGTTTGACAATCTTTTTGCCTCCAAAACTTCAGTTTCTGTGGTGACAGCATACCCTACTAGTGTTTTTCCTACAGTGTCCTTCTTTGCTGATCCGTCTACAAACAAAACGAGATCAGAATCAATCAACGGAATATCCGTTAAATCTGGTCAGGGAAGCACTTTGTCATGAATGCTCTCTAAACAAACGTGTGGAGTACCTTCTTCTGGAGTCGGCAAAAGTGTCGCTGGATTAAGAGTAGTACATCTTTCTATGGTCATATGAGGCTGTGTTAGCAGCACTGTCATACATGACAAATGTCGACTAGGAGATAAAAAGGTTATCTTATCTTGCAAAAGTATAGTAGCTACTGAATGTGGAACCCGCAATTGTAATGGGTGAAACAAAACTAATGATGCTGAGGCTTGTACTGCCATGGCGGCTGCCACTACAGCTTGAACACAATGCGGCAATGCCCTTGCAACAGGATCTAATCTGGAGGAGTAGAAAGCTATCAGTCTCTGTTTATCTCCATGTACCTGTACCAGAACCGAAGTCATATATCCTCCCTTACAATCAACCATTTGTATAAACAGCTTAGAATAGTTCGGAAAACCCAAAACAGAGGATCCTGCTATCAATTGCTTAATTCTATTAAATGTCTGTATTGCCTTATTTGTCCACTGTATATAATTTTTAGCTGCCATGGGAGTGTCATAGATCAGTGCGGTCAGTGGCCCTACTTCCTCAACATAGTTAGGGATCCAACTTCTACAAAAACTAGTCACACCTAAAAAGGACATCATCTCCCGCTTAGTTGTAGGCATAGGTGCCTCAAGAATTGCTTGTTTTCTTTTGTTCTCCAATTGTCTACCTGCCTGCGAAATTAAATAACCCAAGTACTTTACTTGTGCTTTCCACAATTGTAACTTTTCTTTATTTATTTTATGTCCTTGCTCAGCTAAAAAACTAAGAAGGGCAAGGGTATCCTTTCTACAACTTTCCTGCGTGGGTGAGGCCAACAAAATATCATCTACATACAACAGAACCTGGCTTCCCTTTGGGGGAACAAACTGAGCTAAATTTGCAGCCATTTCCTGTGCGAATATTGTCGGACTCTCACAATAACCCTGTGGCAATCTGGTGTAGGTGTATCTTTTACCTTGATAAGTGAATGCAAACCAAAATATACTCTCCTTATGTAGTGGTATGGAGAAAAAAGGCATTGCTTATATCTATGACAGAAAAATATCTGTGCTGAGGTAGTAAATCGTTAAGTAATGTATAGGGGTCAGGGACCACCGGTACTCTTGGGATCACAGCCGAATTAACTGCTTGTAAATCCTGAACCAACCTCCATGACCCATCCGGTTTCTTTACAGGAAACAATTGAGTATTGCAGGGTGAATCTGGGCATTCCACAAGAATTCCTACCTGTTTTAGCTGCTCAGTGACTGGCTTAATTCCTTCCTCTGCTTGTTTACTTAGTGGGTATTGGTGCTTACGAGGTCTAAAACCTGACTTTGGAGTTATACAAACTTCACCTGCTGTTTTCATCAGTCCTACATCCCCTTTACCTTTTTGACCATAAATCTACAGGTAAGGCACTTAACGCACTATCTTCCTCTTGAGTTAGGAGGATTTGTCATGCCATTTCTGTTTTGTCATCACTGAGGTGCATACTTGGTTGTGCCCAAGTCACCCAATTTAATCTTTGTACCTGGATCTGTTGATCCTTCAATTGACTTTCGGACATTCTGTCCCAATTCGTTACCTTTTTCGCTAAATCTACCCAATGTGCCCCCACTGCTTTAGTAATTGAAATATGTGGGCTATAACCTGAGCGATATAAAGAACTAATTTCCTTGGTCAAAGTACAGGTCACTACTGTATTACCTTGCGTATCCCAAAACATATCATTCAAAATTATCCTTGCACGTTTGTGCTTAAAGAATTCTTTTTCAAATTTTTTATCCAGACCAGGGGCCTTTCTGTAGAACATTGTACAATGTAAGTGTGCCGCAACCTGCGGTGACCCGCTCCTAGATTTACTTAAAGCTAGGTTGATCAAATCTGTATCAACCCTCCCCGACCCGTTTGAAATCAAGTCCTGGCTATACCAGTAAAACAAGTCTTGTATTCCCTGTACCACCAAGCCATCTGCTAACCTTTTTGCCTCAATGCCTTTAGGTGTGGGAATTGCCGCTATTCCAAACAAATGCATCAAATCTCTTCCCAGCAAATTAACTGGACAAACTTTTGATATAATTACCCTACACCTAACAGTTTGGTTTGTTTGCGGATCTGTGAACAATAGAGGATGGGACAGTGGTTCCTTATAGATTTTCCTGTTTGCCGCTTTCACAAGGACAAACTCATCCGTCTCGCAGTTCGGAGGCAGAACTGCTGGACCCAAAAGTGTACGCGATGCACCTGAACCACATAAAAACTCCACTTTCTGTCCCTCAACCAAAAACTCTATCATGGGTTTTTGATCTAGATGCATAGCAATACCCAAATTTGCCAGGTTTATGACTTCACAGTCACAATCCCGCCCTTCCTTCTGAGTGTTCTGACATTCATCGCAGAGAGTGTCTGCCTTATCATCATCACAATCATTCTGACTTTCTTCTTCTCTACAATAATCACAATAATGAATTTGGCGCCTTCCTTTACTATCATATAGTCATGCGGAGCCCTTGTTCATAATCTGTGGGGGATGTTGCCACTCATCACAGTCGGCAGCAAAGTGCCCACATCTACCGCATTTAAAACATTCTCCACGTTTTAACCTCCCCTCATATTCCTCTGAATGTCCACCCGGTTTATTTAACGTGTCCCATTTTGGGCCCCCACGGCACCCTTGCCCCCTTTGGTCCTGTACCAAGAATATACCACCATCATCCCCTACTGCTAACCCTTGTACTTTCTTTTTCTTTTTTAAATTGAAATGTTGCTTAGCATGCCATGCATATTCAAACAGAGGTTGCAGTCTGCATGTTCTATGATCTACCATATGCTTAGTTATAAAACTACTTATTGGAGCCCTACAACCCTTAAGAAAAGCATTTTTCAATTGCTGTTCATACGGATTATCATTGGTCTGATCCTGCGGAATCATCATTCCACAACGGTTATTGAACACTTCTGTCAATCTTACAATATAGTGATCTACAGATTCATCATCATTTTGGATGCACTGATTTATTACTGTCCAATCTGCTCTTGGATGCCACTTATCAGAAATTCTCTTCAACAGATCAGTGACTTGCGTTTCTAACACCCCAGAATTATGCTTTAATGTAGTGCCGTCATCTGCCTTACATGTCCAAGTACCACAAACTAAGTGCCAATCTGGACCCATGATTTGTCGCACTACTTGTTCTACTTCTAAACCATTTAGATGATAACTTAAACGCATACCAACTACGTCCTCAGAAAACTTTTGAAAATTAACCTTGGGATGAGGAATACCATCTGTAGCTCGTTTTATATCCTCTCTAGCCCAGGGACGATAAACTAAAATAGTTGGCTCTTGTCCAACATCCCCTGCTTGTGGGTTTGCAACTTGTATTAAGGGAAGAGCTTCTGAGTTGTCAGAAAGTTTAATGGCCCAACGTCCTTGCCCTGCTGGTCCTTACCTTAACTGCATAGGTTGGTCTACCTGTTGCAAAGCAACCTTGGGTACTACAGGAATTTGCGGGTAAATTGGAGGGATCACAACATTTCCTTGAGCAGCCAGTAACCCACCCTGCTGTACAGATCCCACATCTTCAGACTGATATTGAGGAGGTTCCGCCGGTACAGCAGCAGCAATTTCCCCATACGGTGGGGCAGTTGCCTGCCTTTGTACCGCACATCCTCCTTATCAAAAAATAAAGCTACTTTTCCACTTGGCACCAGTGATCCCTTTTGATTTATTTTTTCTTTTTCCTGGCACTGTTTTTCTTTTATAGCTCGTTTATTTGCTTCTTCTAACCATTTTTGTGCTTGGGGAAGTCCCAATTGTCTTTGCTTTTTAGTTCTAGTTCCCGCATCTCTTTTCAAATCTCTAACCAATTTTGCACAAGCATTCTTATTCAGGGTACCATCAAAATCATATTTCAACTTCCATTTTTTCAAATATTTAACATTATTTTTGTTTAAACCTTTCATATACTTAGCATCAACATTTAAACAGGCATCACTCTCACACTTGCAGCAACTTGAACCCATGTTTCCCCTTAAATTTCTTATTTTAGGACTGTATCAAAGTTATTTTACAGGGCTTATTATAAAATGGGGCTATCTTAACGGGTGATCCTAACAAAATAATCTTAACAAGTAATCCTACCCACCCTTAACTAAAAATAAAACCCTTGTCGACAAGGTTAAATTAAATTAAAAGAAAATTTAGTTTTCATCCTACCTGAACCAGATGAGACTCCGTTTCCCCTTTTCATTCGGAAACCTTCCCTCAGATAGGGATCAGAGAGCGGCCGGCCTCCTCTCAAAGACAAATCAGTCGAAGGGCTTTCAGTCGAGGTAATCTTAAGATGAGAAACCCTCACCTGCACAGGTTTTTCGGTCTCTGTCGGTCTGATCCGTATTTTCGTAGAGGTTTCCGGTCCGAAGGACCAAAATGTCAGAAGAAAAAATTAAAACGAGTCACATCTGCCTCAGGCGATGAAAAACTTCTTTATTAGCAGCTAACCAGATTACACAGCATGTTGGCCAAGATGATCTCCTCTGGTCAACTTGTTTACTGACATCAACTTTTATACTGCAAGCAAAACAACTTTTTGCTACATTTCTGACTGTTGACAGTTGGCTATGAAAAACACCTGTGATAAACATGTTTATCACAAATCACCTCAAACCAACAGTTAATACAGAATGTTCAAGAAGTACAGAATGTTCAGTTCAACAATGGTAGCTCAAATTTTCCAGGACACACAGCCTGCTTCAGTAAATTAACTCTTACTCGCCAAGGCCCTTATCCCAGGCTTTACTGAGCTATAACCAAATCTCTTTATTCTGAAAAGCAGAAAACAGTTATTATTCAGGTCCATAAGCAATGCTGCATTTTGTTCACAGATGAGGCCCATCTTTGATAGGCATATCCCAACAAATAGCATGTTCACTTTGCAAGAAGAGGAAAAAGACAAATAACAGTATGTTATTAAAACTTTTTCTCTTAACACTAGCCCTGCCATGATAGTTCTTCCACACCTCACACTCACACCTATGGCCAATTTACAGTGCCCGATCCATAGGTTCATAGGCTGGTACTAGGCTATCAACCCTAGGGCCTATACAAGCCTAGCCATAACAATTCCCTGGCTGTTTCTTCCCACACTATTTACTCCCCTGGACCCCTGTCTAGCAGGGCGACTGACATGATCCCTGTGGTGAATTTCCTTTCTCCCATCCAATAGTCAAGGTTCCTTTTGAAGAGGGCCAAAGAGGCACTCTGCTTGACATGTATAGGCAATCTATTCCGGAGTCTGGGGAGTCTCTGGGTCAGGAACCTATCCCTCCAGCATGTTTTGTTTACTGTGATGACAAGGTTTAAATCCGTGGAGCGTGTGGCTCTGAGGGATTGGGATTTCTTTAAGTTTAGCTTGTCCAACAGCTCTGGGTTTGACATGGCCTTGCATGCTAAGCAGAGATCGCCTATGAGTAGACGATATGCGACAGAGTATAGCTGGAGTTTTTTAAGGTGGTCAGCGTAGGGCATCTGCTTTAGGCCTGTGATTCTAACTATTGCATGTCTTTGAAAGTGGGGGGAACCCGATCACCTGGAGTGTGAACTCAGGGAGGACATGCTTCTTCTTCTTCTTTCGGCTGCTTCCATTAGGTGTCGCCACAGCAGATCAACTGTTTCTATTTCTTCCTGTCCTCTGCGTCTTACTCTGTCACACCAACCACCTGCATGTCCTCTCTCACCACATCCATAAATCTTATCTTAGGCCTTCCTCTTTTCCTGTTACCTGGCAGCTTCATCCTTAGCATCTTTTTCCCAATATACTCTGCATCCCTCGTCAGTACATGTCCAAACCAACGTAATCTTGCCTCTCTGGCTTTGTCTCCAAACCTTCCAACCTGGGCTGACCCTCTAATATACTTATTCCTAATCCTGTCCATCCTCGTCACACCCAGTGCAAATCTTAACATCTTCATCTCTGCCACGTCAAGCTCTGACTCCTGCCTTTTTGTCAATGCCACTGACTCCAACTCATATAACATAGCTGGTCTCACTACCCTCTTGTAGACCTTCCCTTTCACTCTTACTGGTACTTGTCTGTCACTAATCACTCCTGACACTCTTCTCCACCCACTCCATCCTGCCTGTACTCTCGTCTTCACCTCTCTTCCACACTCACCATTACTCTGAACTGTTGATCCCAAGTACTTAAACTCATCCACCTTCGCCACCTCTACTCCCTGCATCCTCGCCATTCCTCTGTCCTCCCTCTCATTCACACACACATATTCTGTCTTAGTCCTGCTGACCTTCATTCCTTTGCTCTCTAGAGCACATCTCCACCTCTCCAGGGTCTCCTCCACATGTTCCCTACTCTCACTACAGATCACAATGTCATCTGCAAACATCATAGTCCACGGGGACTCCTGTCTGATCTCGTCTGTCAACCTGTCCATCACTGTTGCAAATAAGAAAGGGCTCAGAACTGATCCTTGATGTAATCCCACCTCCACCTTAAACGCATCCGTCACTCCCACCGCAGAATTCACCGCTGTCATACTACCCTCGTACATATCCTGTACCACTCTTACATACTTCTCTGACACTCCCGACTTCCTCATACAATACCACAACTCCTCTCTAGGCACCCTGTCATATGCTTTCTCTAAATCCACAAAGACACAATGCAACTCATTCTGACCTTCTCTGCACTTCTCCATCAACACTCTCAGAGCAAACATCGCATCTGTAGTGCTCTTTCCTGGCATGAAACCATACTGCTGATCACTAATCATCACCTCCATTCTTAACCTAGCTTCCACTACTCTTTCCCATAACTTTATGCTGTGACTGATCAGTTTAATCCCTCTAGTTACTACAACTCTGCACATCACCCTTATTCTTAAAAATCGGTAGCAAAACACCTTTTCTCCATTCCTCAGGCATCCTTTCACTTTCCAAGATTTCATTAAACAATCTAGTTAAAAACTCCACTGCCATTTCACCTAAACACCTCCATGCTTCCACAGGTATGTCATCCGGACCAACAGCCTTTCCGTTCTTCATCTTCTTCATAGCTATCCTTACTTCCTCCTTGTTAATCCACTGCACTTCATGATTCACTATCCGCACATCATCCAACCTTATCTCCCTCTCATTCTCTTCATTCATCCACCCCTCAAAGTACTCTTTCCATCTGCTCAACACACTCTCCTTGCTTGTGAGTATGTTTCTCTCATTATCCTTTATCACCCTTACCTGCTGCACATCTTTACTAGCTCGGTCCCTCTGTCTAGCCAGTCAGTACAGGTCCTTTTCTCCCTCCTTAGTGTCCAACCTTTTATACAACTCTTCATATGCCTTATCCTTAGCCTTCACCACCTCTCTCTTTGCCATGCACCTCATCTCCTTATACTCTTGTCTTCCTTCTTCATCTCTTTGACAATCCCACTTCTTCTTCGACCAACCTCTTTCTCTGTATACTCTCCTGTACTTCTTCATTCCACCACCAGGTCTCCTTGTCCTCCTTCCTCTTTCCTGATGTCACACCAAGCACCTTTCTAGCCATCTCTCTTACTAGCTCTGCTGTAGTTACCCAGCTGTTCAGTAACTCTTCACTACCACCCAGTGCCTGTCTTAACTCTTCCCTGAACATCACCTCACAATTACCCTTTTTCAATTTCCACCATTTAATCCTTGGTGCTGCCCTCACACTCTTCCTCCTCTTCTTGATCACCAATGTCATCCTACAAACCACCATCCTATGCTGCCTAACTACACTTTCCCCTGCCACCACTTTACAGTCTCCAATCTCCTTCAGACTGGCCCTTCCACATAAGATATAATCCACCTATGTGCATCTTTCTCCACTCTTGTATGTCACCCTATGCTCCTCCCTCTTGTTAAAATACGTATTCATCACAGCCATGTCCATCCTTTTCGCAAAATCCACTACCATCTGACCTTCTGCATTCCTTTGCTTAACACCATACCTACCCATCACTTCCTCATCCCCTCTGTTCCCTTCACCAACATGCCCATTGAAATCTGCTCCAATCACCAGTCTCTCACCCTTGGGTACAGTCATCACCACTTCATCCAACTCACTCCAAAATTTTTCTTTCTCATCCATCGCACACCCAACTTGTGGAGCATATGCACTAACAACATTCATTATTACACCATCAATTTCCAGCTTCATAAACGTCACTCTATCCAACACTCTTTTCACCTCCAAAACACTCTTAGCATACTGTTCCTTCAGGATAATGCCTACGCTATTTCTCCTCCCATCCACACCATGATAAAACAATTTAAAACCGCCTCCGATACACCTAGCCCTGCTCCCCTTCCATCTTGTCTCTTGCACACACAATATACCAACCTTCCTTCGGTCCATCATATCAGCTAGCTCTCTCCCTATACCAGTCATACTGTCAACATTCAAAGTTCCGACCTTCACAAGGGCATGCTATCACCAGTATATAAATTAACCATATCCAAGCTCATTAAGTATCTCTCAAATGAAAGGAATCAAAAAGGGCCCATAGCCAATGCAGAAAAGTATTGAGAAAAGCAAAAACCCATGCTGTGTGCCACAGTGTGACTACAAGTTCTGTAGGATCATAAATCAAGCCTTTATGCATCAGTAAGAGCCCGCATGCAAGAAGTAGATGACATCAAGGTGCATTTGAAGGCATCCAAAACTACTCAATGTCATGAGTATATGTGGCCAGACAAACCTGAAAAAAAGTTTTTTAGTCTATACTTACTATCACCAGCAAGAAACCCTTGTTGTCAGTCGCAGAAAATGCTGTCAGCATCCTCTGTGCATTATCCCTGAACTGATAGCCTGGTATGAAACTAGTCTGATCCAGAAATATGAACTGTGAAACTATTTATTTATTTATTTTTATTTGACATTTGCTTACTGGGAAAGTCCAACTAGGCCATAAAGAACCCATTTTCTATGGAGGCCCCGGGGAAAAAAGCTCCACCAAACATAAACAGTTTATATATTAACAAAATTAAACAAAAATATAATTCTAGTAGCATAAACATAAGCATTCACTTGACAGTAGCTAAGAAAAAAAATCACCTTATCAGTAGCACAGATATCCGTAATACAGTGGACCAGAGAGCATTATGCAACTTCTGAAATTTATTGAGGATGAAACTGTGAAATTTTCAGCTCCAGGACACAGGAGGATAAAACCCTAACCATGTTGCAGATGGCCCAGGATTGATCAGAGACCTAGGTGCTTGAGCAATTGAGAAATGAACATGGTATTGAGTAGCTAATGCCACTTTGCCCATCCTTGGGAGAGAGAGTGGTCCAACCTGCGGAATTGCTAGCATCTGCTGGAGAGAGGGCTGCATGATAGCTTTCATTGAGTATGTGCAGGAATGTGTATGCATTTGTGCAAGGCATAATAGGGCTTCATGTTGGGAAATATGCTTGTCATATACTGCGGTAAGGATTAGGGCCAGGGTAGATGAATAAAAGGCTGGATCTTGGCAGTGCTGCAGCTAGCTCAGGCTCACATGACATAGAAGGAATGGACATTTTTGCAGTGGGGGCTAAGATGGTCAGCAGGCATGAGGAAGGTAAAAAAAAAAATAGAGAGGTGGAAATCTGACAATAGTGCAAGGCTGAATTAGCTCTCTTTCCACCTTTGGCAGCTGAGAAACAGTACTGCTCTTCTATAAAAGGGGAAAAGTCTCACCTTTCTAGCAACCCTGAAAATTTATAACCCTTAAAGTTCACCCATTGCTAGTTGTGGAAACATTTTTTGATATATTCTCTGGGAGGCAATCCATACCTGAGACTCTCCCATTTTTAAGCAACAGTAGTTGCCCTGTACTCTGCTTCTTTATAAAGCTGGGAGAGGGTGATATTACATCAAAACTATTCAGTCAGTGCTTCTTTATTAAGACCATTTAAGATCCCCATCCTTTCAAAATGAGAGGGGAGTTGCAAAATGTCTTCCATCAAAAGCAGTTTTTCCCCATTTGAGGGTAAACCAGATAATGTACTCCAGATGAGGCATAAACTAACTTGGCTTTTCTGGCTAGCTGTGACAGCAACTTATATAATCAGTCTGACCCATTTGTCTGCAGTAGCTACTTTAAGATCTAGTAACTGTTGCTTTTCTAACTTTGAACAACAAAGCAGACACCCATAATCAGCAGCACTAGTACAAGTCTACCAAAAGTGTCTGTATTAAAAGAATGAATAATCAAAATTGCGAACGCTCAGATGAGCAAAAATGGAGCAACTCTAAAATGTTATTCTGGGGGGCTGTGCCCCCACCACTAAATATATATTCCAACTCCAAGAATCTCAGTGAAGAAAGGGCAAATATTCTGATCTTCACTGTACTGTGTTAAAAAAACAAACCTCGAGTTACTGCATTTTCATTCATCTGAGCGTTTGTAATTTTGATTATTTGTTCTTTTAATATAGACCCTACCAAAAGGCAAACATCATTGGATTATTACTAGATACGTATTCCTGCTCTCAAAATATATTCTGGATGTCATCTCCCATGCATTATTCCATGAACAGGAAACATTTAAAGGCATACCAAACCATATGATATGAGGACATAGCCTCTTTATGGGGTATCCAAAAATCCTGTACAAATTGCTCTAGCCTTTCCTATATCTTTTTAGCTGTGGACAGAAAGGAAGGCAGCCCAATGAAGATGATCTGATTTTAAATTCTAGCTTATTCACTGGAAGAACTGGGCAGAGGTGGATGGGAGTGAGCTGCCTGTGCTGACCAGACTATTCTAAGACAAGATGATGGTGGCTCTGGTCAGGACAGACTTATCCTGTGCAGGTGAAGGCCTGCAGGTACCAGTGGCCATAGGGCCAGGTAAGGTGGGATAAGCAGTCCCAGTCCAACAATGTCAGCCCTCAAAGGCACACACATATCAGGGCAAGCTATAAAGTGGTCTTGCGATGATGCAGGTGCACACAACAGCCACTGGGACCATGCACATTAGCCTTCATTACCAGGATGCTGGCAAGGACATAAACATCACCTTGGCTGTCTGTATGATGGGTTTCCTGGCCTGTAGATGGGGGAATGAATAAGATGAAGAAGTGGCTGGTCTCATAGGATAAGAGGTTCAGTGGCAAGCAGGTGTAGTGAAAAAAAAAACCTTAAAAAAGGGGAGACCTCTGTATGGATGAGCGAGAAATGAGAGAAGGCAGGCACAGTTACTCTCAAAAAAATAGATGTCTTACTAAATCATATAGTATAATCAAATTGCCTTAAGTGGTTGCCATTGTATGCAAAGTTGCAATTCCTTACAGTATTTTGCCAAACTGTAACTGTTATTGCTGCTATTTTCATTGTTTGAGATGGTTTGGTGCTTTACTTGTGTGGGGACAGTAAATTGTTTTTCATAATTTCCTTTTCTCTGCATATGATTTACTTTTGTGAAATGCTGTTGCAGTTCAGATTTACTTCTGCTGCCTTACTATTGGCAGAAACACATCACTCATTTCTGGGAGGTGTGTACACATAGTTTGCAGTTGTATCACTGTGGAGTCGATATGTTTAAAGTAATTGAATATAGGGATTGAGGCCCCTCACTAAGGGGTGCAAAAACACCTTGCAAAACACTTTTTTTAGACACTTACATTAATTTGGTCTGTGTTTGTGCGGGCTGATGTTAATTGCTTTTATTAATTGATGTAAATCTACTGTAGAGTCATGTGGATGTTCCGTTATAGGTGTACAACACCAACCCAGTAAATTCCAATAAACTAAAGTCCGCCATCTCCTACTGTATAAATCTGTCATTAGACATTCGAGCTAAAGGTGATAGCCTACAGGAAGCAGGGATACATGGGTCTGCTGGTGAGTAGGGGGTATTACACTCCCCAGCTAATAGCCTTTCTTCTTTTGCATTTACAACCATCTCCTGATTCTTATGGAAGGGCAAGTTAGGGTATATGTAGAATATAACTAACATAAAATGAACATTTCAGTATACTAGTTTGGCTTCACATCATTATGTTAGGAGTTGGTAAATCTAAGAGACTGTGTTACACTGTACAGAAAAATTACTTCTCACTCAGATGTCATTTCCTAGATGACAAGGACTTAACCAACCTGTTTCCCATTCCACCAATTTAAGTCTTTTGCAGGCATCAAGATGGGTCTCCTATAGGCAAATAGTATCTGAGCAGATTCCACTAAAGTAATGAAATAGTTAGGTCCATTTAATGGAATTTCCAGTCATATTTACATTCTGTGATGCAGATGAGAATACTGTGGAATATGAAATCCAATACATGTTCACCATAGATCCCCATTAAATAGTAGTAATGTAGTAAAACCAGCCACTCCTACTTATTGTCATCCAGACCAAAATAACAACTAAAAAAGCTGACTGAGAATAGAAGTCAACAGATCTACATTAGACCCCCCCCTTCCAAACAAAGCCCAATGAAGTCCAATTTGTTTTGTAGGTATGCAGGTGGTCCATTATGGAGGAGTCTGAGAATGCCTTGTTTGCTAGGCATAGCTCTCCCTCAACAGCCTGTAAAAGACAGAATACAGTGATAGGGCCTTGAGGCAGTCAGCATAGGACATGTTACTTATGCCTTGTATTCTTTTAGTGAAGAACCTCTGGATATTCCAGTTGTTGGATGTGCCTGGTTAGGTACATACAAAGGGGGTGTTGTACTCAATTGTAGGTCTGTCGAATGCCAAATACAGTGGAACGATGACCTCCTTGGATGTAGATGCCATACCTTTGTTTATATGTTGCACAACAAAGAATGATTTCCTCCTACTGTAGACACATGATGGCCAAAGGCTAGATTACTGTCTGTGAACCTATGAACCTATGTGTGTTCCCAAGTTCCTTACTACTAGGTCAACTCTTAGGAGTGTGTCGTCAATATGATAGTTCCCTGGGGTGGATGACTTCCATTAAGATACTATTATGCATTTCTTGGCATTTAGTTTTAGTCCATGACTCTGACACCAGTCATTTGTTTGTGTCAAACCTTTATGGAGAACATTTGTGTCGGTGGGGGATTCTGTGAGTGCTCCTAATTTGTAATCATCTGTAGACTTAGTCAGCCAGAGGCCGTTGATATTGGCCTTGACTTCAGAAAAGTAAATGCCAAAAAGGAGCTGTCCCAGGACCAATCCCTGAGAGATTTTGGTTGTGACTGGTCTCTTTGTAGAGGTGGACTCCCCAGTTCTAATTTCCTGGACATGTCTGTGAGATAGCTGGCAATCCACTGGGTGACATAAGGATTTATACCTACCCTCTTGAGTTTTTCAACAATGCCAGTTAGGGTATTGTTTCAAATGCCCTGGCCAGGTCAAGGTAGGCAGTGTGAAGCATTTTGCCCTAATCCATTGCCTTGGTGACCTTCTCAAAGAAGTCCACCAGGTTGAGTAGGCATGACCTATCCTTGATAAGTAGGCATGACCTATCTTTGATGAAACTAAGGGTTGGGTCCATTGTCTGGAGGTTTCCAATGTCATTATTGATCATTTCTATGATCATTCTTTCTGTGGCTTTGAATATGAGATTAGTGAGACTTACAGGTCTGTAGTTGACCCTCCTTTGTGCAGAGGGATGACTGTTGCTGTTCTGCCTTCATGAGGACTGAAGCCTGTTTGGAGGCTACAGTCAAATATCAATTCCAGAGGGCATTGTTCATGCTATTTAGAAGACATCCTGGGATATTGCCTGGGCCCATTGATGCAGTATTCTTGGCCTTATAGAGATCATTAAAGATCTGTTCCCTAGTGATAGAAGGGGGAGTTATATTTGACCGTATTTCTTGAGGGGAAGTTGAGGGGAGAAAGGGGTAAAGGTGGAGCAGAATTTGTTGGCCAGTAGGTTTGCTGTATCCTCTGGCTCAGTATTGGTGGCTCCATTAACAATGAGCTGTGCACACAATTGTGTATTGCCTTTGAGCTTGCAGACATAGCTAAAGAATGCCTTGTGGTTGCCCATGGCCTGAAATGTACTTCAAATTTGGCTTTGGTAGACTTTATTTGTTCTGTGAGTTGTTTCGTTTGTGAGTGCTTTTATTTTGCTGGTTGCTGCATCTCTTAATTTTTGCCATGAATTTCTTTCTTCTGTCATACAGGATATTGATGATGTAATTCCACCAGGGTGGCTTGTTTTTTTGAGTTAGTTCTGTACTTCTGCCTGGTGGATACAGCTACCTCTGTGCACCTATTAACATGGTTGTATGTGTTTTCCGTGAACAGTTCATAGGTTAGTAGTAGGCTGACTGCCCTTGTGGTCCATTTTAAGCTTAGTCAATTACCATGCGCGAGTATCAAACCTTGCACCTTGTGTCTGTAAGATAGACACCTTAACCATTATGCCAACTTCCCATAGGCAACAGTGTTCTCAGGGTTTATGAGGGCTTGACATTTTGCCAGGCTGTCACTTAGTAGTAGAGGATTAGCCTTAGAGTAGTTCCTGAATATTCCAGGGTTAGCTGGCATTTCAGGTTTTAATTTTTCTTCAGAGGACAGCATTTTGTTTTCTGACATTACCAGAGAAGACATTACACTGTGGTGTACAGCTTTCTCCCATATTAGTAAGGACCAGATCTGCTATGTTGTCATTCCTGGTCAGTGTATTAACAATCTGGTCCAGGGAATGTGTGTTTATAAAATCCATGAATGTCCATGCCTGTATGCTTGGTGATGTCTATGATTCCCAGTTAACAGTGAGGTAATTAACCATGAATGTGGTATTGGGTTGGATGGTGAGTGTTTCCAATATATTTAAATATATGTTATGGGTTTCCTGGATCATAGAAGGGGACCTATAGCTTGCAAGGAAGTAGTATGGTATTTTGCCTATGATGATGTGAATGTAGAGGAGCTCAAGTGCATTGTTCTTTTTGACCAGCCTTGAGGTATATTTATTTTTGATGTAAATTGAGACACCTTCACCTTTAGTTCCTGTCTGGGTAGTAGCTGGTCTAAATGTAGGGAGCACATTGTAGCCTTACTTTGCCAGTGTTCTTTCTGCAGCTTTAAACCATTTCTCATTGAAAGCACATATGTCAACATCTAGGATGAGGAGAGCTTGTAGGAAATGGAATTTTTGTGTAGATTCCTAGAAATCCAGGTTCTAGCAGCAGGCCTGGACTCTTGGGGAGTGATAACCAGGAAGGGTGACAGCAAACAACCAAAATGCTGATATGCATATCCTGAGGAAGGGTGGGTTTCCTGCTTGGCTGTGGAGTCCAGTGGTTTAATTTTAGGCAGATAAAAAGTGCAGGGGTTGAGAGAGTGCAGTTAGTTCATCTGTAGCACATTGTGTGCACACATGCACATGGACTGCAGTGATATATTTGCTTAACTTCAGTATAGAGTGAAAGGATAAAGAGGAAAAGTGACTGTTTCTTTTGGTATGGTGTCATACTGGGATGCCTTTGTTTCCTTATGGTTTGTTATGGAGATTGAGGAAAGGCATTTGGAGATGGGAGATGGTAAGAGGGTACAAAACTTGGCTGTGTAGCATAGAGATAAGGTCTTGATTACATCCTGGATGAGCCAAGTTTCATTAATAGCTCAGGTGCTGAAGAGCCAGGCAGCACTGGTTGGGAAAGAGCAGTTGATGCCTGCTCATCTATCCAGGGATAGAGGGAGAGATGGTTTCTGCTGGGTAATAACCACCATGCAAGTGGAGGTTGCATGGCACCAAAGTGCAGCCAGACTGAAGAAATTAACTTGGCATTGCCAAGCTATGACCGTACCCTTTAGTGAAGCAAGTGCATGTGTGGTGGTGTGCATGACATAGAAAGGGCATAGTACACTTATGCAGTGATGCATGTACTCATGGTGCCAGCCAGCTGGTGTTGGGATTATGGTCTGTTAGAAACTTTAAGCTGTCCATATCAATGAGGAACTTTAAGCTGTCCATATCAATGAGGACTTTCTTGCAGTCCTTTAGATGAGATCAGGGGAGTGACAGTGGGGGGGGGGGCAAGCTACTAGGTAGGCAGTGTGCTGCAAGGAATATTCTGATGGTGATACTAGTTCTCTACTGTGGGCCTTGGGGAAACCCTGTGAATAAGGAACTATTAATCCACTGTATGGGCCAATGGCTGCAAGAAAGGCTGAGGGTCCCATGGACAGCCGAGTTCAAGCAACCTTCATTCCTGCCTTGTTGAATGATTCCACCAGCTGGTTCTCATCTGAGCAGAACCCACATTGTCACCGACAGGAAATGACTTGCCTGATACTCACTAGAGAGATGAGATTGATGGTCAGCAAGTGAGAAGACAAACTGAAGTGACAGAAAATTATTAATTGCTTTAATAAAGCATTGTAGGAATTTGCTTGAAAAACACTTAGGCATTCTAAAGTTGCTTATTTAGTCTGAAAAGCCTGGTGAAGTTAGTAAAGGTAAGCTAGGCTTGGTTACTGTTAGGGTTGTTGAGGGCAGCTTTACCTCTTGCAGACACTCTGGGCAGTCAGGCAAGTGAGACAAACAGAGCTTCATTTTGTCATTTTATAAACTGTTCTGTTATTGTTCAGCATCTTGAAATTTCATTTTGCAGAATTGCAGGCTACTGCTGTACACGCATTGCGCTGCCTGCTTACTTCCTGTGGTTTACCAGACTACTTTCTATGTCTAAACTGGAAACATGTACTCTTTTTGTGGACCTAATTTAGATAATGCATTCAAGACTGAAGGGGGCAAGAACATATACATTAGGTGTGGGGTACATCCATAACTAGCTCTTATGCTACAAAACGTCCATCATCCAATTGGAAATGCATGTAGCATTTGTCTTTGTTTCACTATGTAGTTTCTCACCCTCCAAAAGCAAAGCTGAATCAACAGCTGATACTGAATTTTTTTACTGTAACAGCGTACTGGTATGTACTAGCAATACTAGAGCTACAGCACAGATGGTACTTCTTACACTCGAAACTGAAACTCGTTTGAAGTAAAAGGTGCAGTGTCCTTTTTTCAGAACCTGAAGCCAAAGGCAGCCAAATGTACTCAGTCATGTCTTTGGTGAAAATTAAAGAAATTGAAAGTATTTTAGTAAACTACAGTAAATCCAATGAGAAGGCATAGAAAATGCACCTTTCACTGTTGTAAGGCATTCTGTTTTTCCTAGTTTCATATTTCAGCTTACGTGTAGATGTGGTCTTGAAAATCATCTTGGATACAAATGGTTGCAAAATTATTGCTTTGCACTTTTAATCTTAACTTTTCTGTTACAGTAAACTGAGCTACTTTTTGCCGCCTACTGTATCCATTGTAATATTGCATATGTTCATTTCTATTTCTTAATGTCCATTACATGGCTTTCAGTAATGACTTGTCTTTTACATTGTGATGTGACACTTTTCGTTTGCCTTTTTTATTCTGAACATCATTTTGCTGCAGTTTCAGTGCTTGTATCTTACTTGGTCCTCATTATGCCCTTTAAATAGCAAGTTGTAAATTTTCAGATCTCAAGGTCATGCAACTTTCTAGTTTACTCTGTGATCTGTATAAACAACTCTGCCTCTTTTTTTTTATATCATGCG
>NC_056734.1:166246912-166256912 GCF_019279795.1 Protopterus annectens
TCCATCTTCTGAGCTTTCCCGGAAGAGGTCTAAATCTGATCCAAGAAGGTTTCAAACCCCTTCCCCCTCTGATCTGAAGAAAAATAAGTTATTTTAAGGTTCATTGGGTCATAGATTAGTACTAGGCCTACTGCCCTGTGGGCTGTTTTAAGCCTAGCCAGTTAACCCATGTGAGAATCAAGCACACAACCTTGTGTCTACACCAACCTCCCTAAGTTTACGCCAACCTCTAGATCCTCGGATTCAAGCCAAGTCACTGTCAAATCTTACTGCTCCGGATCCTATCATCTTACTAAGGGTCCGATATTCTGCATCAGTTGATCCTGTACCTTCCAGGATGCCTTTGCCCTTTATGGAAAGGCACCATGCAAAGTCAATTTCCCTGGCCTTGTGTTGCTCATCCAGGAGTTTGACTGAAGAAGATGTGGATCGGATGATGAGGAAGTTTCTCTCTGTGCAGATCCAGATGGGTGTGTTACAGGCACCTACCATTTTGGGTCAGGAGGCCTGTCCATTGACCACTCCACTACCTCAAACTACTTCTCTGATTCCTTTGGTTGCTTCAGAGTCACTGGATCCAAGTCTCCTGGGTCTGTCAGCCTTAGATCTGAAGATAGCCTTATCCTCAGATCCAAAGCCAACTCTGAGTGCCTTGGCCCTGACATATTCAGATCCAGAGGAGTCTTGGAGCCAGAGCTGCCTTGTCATCTCTGAGGCACTGGGATCGACTCCAAAAATGTGAGAGCTGTCTCTGTGTCTTGGAGCCTTGGCACAGGACAGCTTGGCTCCCACTTCCTCCTCTGAGAGATTGCTTTCAGGGTGGGAGAATGCAGCTGTACAGAAGACTGCCTTCTTGGTGCCAAGGTCTTCTCTTTCTCCGGGGTGATCTGCCTTTGAGGTTTGAAGGGGGGTATTCTCTGCTCTGACAGGACTCATGGATCCAACCCCTTCAGATCTGCAATCCAGCTCCCAGATATCTCGATGCCACTGGGACAGCCAGCTCAAGACCTCCAGTCTACCCAGCAAGGTTTCATAGTCTCATCTGATATTTCCCCAGAACATCCCACCGAGGAAGTTCCCAGGAAGAAAAAGTGCAAAAGGAGGCACTTGGACTCTCCACAAGAGTCAATCACTGAGGATACAGACTTTGATGAGGATGAAGGGTCTCCACAATCACCTCCAGAAGACATATAATTTGGAGACATCCTTGACATCCTGAAACAGAGAGGTGGTTGGACCCCCACCCCCAGCAACCCTTCACCTGAGGAGTCAGTATTGCTAGAGGGCTTTGGAGCTGGCCCATCTACTTCCTGGGTTACTCGGCCTGCCAATGAGCTCACTGATTTTGTCTCTCGTTGGGTATGAAAGGAACCTGATGCATTTGAACCAATACCCAAAAGACAAGATAGGATTTTGGCTCCATCTGCAGGGAAGGAATTTTGGGCTAAAGGGGTGCCCCTGGATGCCATGGTTGTGGTGGCGGCCACCAAGAAGGAACTTACCAGAGTGCCTCTGTTCATATCGCTAACAAGGAGTCTAGGCAAGGAACAGGTTTGGGAAGCTTGTGTACGCTTCAGCGACCTTTGCTCTTAGGTCAAACTGTTTGACACATTTCACTAGGTTGCAAAGGGATTTAATCAAAAAACTTTCATCTTCCCTTTCAGGGACCGTTTCTGCTGAGGCCCAATCGTCTGTGGCTTCTTAGGTGGCTATCCTCCAATTTGTCTCAAATTTGTCCATTAGGCTTATTTTGCATGTAGCTGAAGGCACAACAAGGGCAGCAGGTTCATGCATATACATTAGGAGGCATGCCTGGATGTGCTTATGTGATTTTGTGGAGCCCTTCAAGTCCTCGTTCATCAGTGCTCATTTTGGCAGCACTTCTCTGTTTGGCTGCAAGGTGAAGGATACATTATCCAGTATGGAAAGACCCTCTGTGCAGTGGGCATACATTTTTGACCCATTAAAATCCTTTTCTAAGAATCAACAAGGCAGTTGGAAGATGTGGTTCAGAAAGTCCCAGAGTCCTTTCCAGGACACACATGGAGAAAGTTCCCCTAGGTGCAGAGGGGGGATCTCTAATGGACGATGATGACCCCCATGGTAGAGGAGGCCTGCAAAACCAGGGGCCAGAGATTCTTTTCTCTGACAGACCCTACTTCCTGAAAGGAGGGCCAATTATCCACCTCAGTTGGCAATTTAGGGGTCAGCTATCCCTGCACCATAGAGCCTGGCTGGACATAATAAAAAATACTTGGGTGCAGAGGATTATTTCCAGAGGTTTAATAATTCCCTTTTCCCTTCCACTTCCAACTGTCTGCAAAATTCCCAATGTTCCACCCAGTCAGAGGAAATAAGCAGCAATGCAAATACAAAGGGTGCTAGAATAGAGAGTCTTCTAAGAGGTCCCGCCAGGCCAGATAGAATCCTGAACTTATTCAAGATTCTTTTGAGTGCCAAAGAAAGCAGGGGACTGGAGACCAGTCTTGGATCTTAGCAACTTTAGCAAGACAGTTCGACACACAAAGATTTGGATGGTCACTCTTCAGTCCATTCTGCTGTTTCTGGGAAAGGATGACTGGATGTGCTCATAGACCTTCAGGATGTGCGCTATCACATAACGATGAACAGACAATCCAGAAGGTATTTACGCTTCTGGCTAGGAGTCAGTCACTACCAGTTCGGAGCTCAGCCCTTTGGCCTCTCCACAGCCTCTAGGGTGTTTACCTAATGTCTGGTAGTAGTAGCAGCTCACTTGTGACTGCAGGGATTCCAGGTGTTTCCATATCTAGATGACTGGCTAATTACTGCCCTGACTAGGCATCTGTTAATAAGGACAAGAAATCAGGTACTCCAGATTTGTTCCCAGCGGGGAATAACCATAAGTTATGACAATTCTCACCTACAACAAACTCAAAACTTGGAGTTTGTAGGAGCAGTTTTCAGCACAAAGCCAACTTCCTCTCTCAAGATTATAGACTATCAGATTACAGGTCAGAAAAGTAATTTGCAGCACCAAGATTTCACCCTACTCAGTCCTTCAAGCTCTAGGATCAGTGTCAGCAGCAATAACATTAGCACCTCTAGTCAGAGGAGAATTCTTCGATGGATAGCAGCACAGTAGTCAATTCTTTACCAACGCATGTCAGCACAAGTAAGAATGACTCAGGCATGCAAGAAAGATCTCCAATGATAGATTCAATCAGATCAGGTTCTACAAGGCCGTCCATTTATTCTCCCTCAGCCCAAGGCCATAGTGACCACGGATGCTTCCCATTTGGAGTGGGGGGGGGCATTTTCTGGGGAAAGCAGTTCAAGGCACTCGCTCCCCCATGAGACCAGTTTGCATATAAATGTCATAGAGATGAGAGCAGTGCTCTTAGCATTGCAGGGCCTTCAGAATGCTCTCCCTTTATGGACAGTTCCTATTCAAACAGATGATATGTCAGTAGTTTGGTACATCAGCAAACAGAGGGACCAAATCATACCCATTGTGCCATGAAACAGTGTGTGGCTGGCAATGGGTGATCTCATTCAACCGCTTTTTCATAGCAATGCACATTCCGGGAAAGTCCAGTGTGATACCAGACAAATTGAGAAGGTCCATTCTTCTAACTCACGAGTGGTCTCTCGACAGGAAAGTGACAGAAATGATCTGTTATTAATAGGGCCAGCCTTGCTGCAATCTTTTTGCTTCTACCCTGAACAACAAATGCAGCAGCTAGTTTGCCCTAATCACTGAGGGAGGTCATGATTGGCCTCCTGGTCTGCTTTATGCTTAACTGCCGATTCAGTTAATTGCAAAATTTCTGAAGAAAGCTGCCAGGTTGAAGAGCAAATTCATTCTCATTGCACCTTACTGGCCTCAGCAGGTTTGGTTCCCCTTCCTATGGCCTCATCTACTTTGACAGCCTTGGGTTCTGGATCTGATTCCAGAGACAGGTGTTATTCACTCAGACATCTAAAATGTCAAGCTTACTGCAAGAATTAATACATTCCCCCCTTGAACCAGCAGCTAAATGTGACCTTAAGTTTCTTACTTGGAAAACTGTCTTTTTAGTAGCTATTACCACAGTTAGAAGAATTTCAGAACTTCAGGCCTTGTCTTCAAAACCTCCATACTTGATTTTTCATAAGGATAGAGTTACATTACGAACCAAAACATCTTTCATTCCCAGGGTGGTGTCAGAATCCAGTATTACTCAGTCCATTAATTTGCTAATATTCTTTCCTAAATTTGCAAACAAAGGTAAATATATGTTGCATTCATTGGATGTTCAGAGACTGTTGCATTTTTTATCTACACAGGACAAAAGAAATTAGAAAAATCGACCAATTGTTTGTTTCCTTTGCAGATCTGAAATTAGGTAAATCAGTCATAAAGGTAACTTTAGCCAGATGGCTGACTGATTGTATTTCTTTTATGTATAACAAATTGGGTCTTACCTTAACTAAACTTGTAAGCGCCCATTTAACTATATTGATGGCAACTTCATCAGTATTTTTTATCCAGGATTTCCATGGATGACATATGTACAGCAGCATTTTGGGCAAGTCCTCATACCATTATCACTCATTACAAATTAGATCTGGCCTCAAGGTATAGAGCATCTTTTGGTTCAACTGTGCTCAAGAATATCCTTCCCTAGACACTACCCAGGGTTTTATGTAGCTGGGAACTCTGTCCCAACAGTTGAAGATAGAATGAAAATTGACATCAGATGAAGATATGTACTCACCAGAATGTTCCATCTGTCTTGTCCAGTTCCATTCTTCCTCAACTTTCCCCTACCAACCCCCATCCTTTGTTTTTGCAAACTTCTGGATGAATCAGATATTATAAGGACACCACTGTCCTTTGATTGAGCTCCTGATATAGTTTTCCTCTATAGGGCACATACATTTTTAAGTATCATTTTATATGTATGTATTAATAGATACCACTTCTGGTAAAGTCAGCAAACAAGATCTGAGTTATGTTATGGGTTGGTGCATTATGGGTAAGCGAAATACTTTAGCTTTTTGGTTACCACTAGCTTTAGTAACAGCCAATTCAGATCCGAGGATGAGATCCAAACCCAACAGTTGAAGAATAAAAATGAACAACACGGATGGAATGTAGTACATAACTTGTACATGTATGTATGCGTGTGTGTATATAGATGTATATGGAGAAAGTCAATATTGCTGACTGTATAGTTGTTCAACATCTGTTTAGCCAACAATATTTGGTTGACTAAACTGATGGTCAACAGGTGTGCGATTTCACACAATATTTGGGGTATGACAATATGCCCTTTCCTCGATATTGTGCAATCTCTGAATTAGTATATAAAATTAGCAGGGCATGTGGTGGGTGCAGGAGGTCTTGTCCCATTGCAAAATAACATTTTTTTACTTAATTGTTATGTTTTAATTTAGGATGTGTTTTCTGCTCATCATTGTGAACATCAGTATCTGGGTTATTCAAGGAAATTCAATAGGCCCATAGATGTATATGGAGATTTTTTGATCACTATGAGGTATGTAGATACCTGGATTTAGAGTGCACATAACAGATAGGATACGCAGTAATCAAGACATATTTTTGTTTATTTAATGTGTCTTGCAAAACAGCCAAGATAAAATAGTTATCAATATATCCAATGGCTGCATATGTTTATTTACTTATCTATTTTTAGAACATCTTTCAAAGCTTTAAAATCTTTGTCAGTGTAAATTAGGAACAGTCATCTGTCAAGCAAACAGCCATACCTTATTCGTGCCTTTATTTGTGTTAAATTTCTTAATTAAGTGCCCAATCACAGGTATTTTACCTTTGCCCAAGTTGCTGATTCTAAATTCACTTGACATTACAGTTTTGTATTCCTGTAACTGTATAATCTGATGTCGTCAATCTTCATTCATTCTTGACTGATAGGTTTGGTTCCAACCTCTCAGAACCAACTCAGCCGTTATACATAGCTCGCCCCAGCCAAAAACTCTTGAGCTAAGTAAGGCTCTACCACAATTCCTCTCTTCCCATTACCTCAGATCACATTTGCTGCTTTGAAAATTGGACGCATCAGCCGATGCTCTCAGCTAAGTGCTTTAATACTTATATTTTTCATTGTAGGTTCTAAAAATATTTGGTTAAACTCTTATTAGATAGTTTTTTGTGTGAGTGACTGTTTTTCTGACTGTTTCTACCCCCCGCCTCCTTTTACCTTACAGTAACTCTCATTACCATTGTTGGTAACAGACATCCTCCCCTTCTTTATTACTGTTGATAGTCTCACATACCATTGTTGCTATCCTCTTTTCCCTTTTCTCTCTTTACCCGTTTGGGTATTCTCTATATAGCATTGTTGGTACATCTGTAAAAAAAAAAAAAAAAAAAACACAGGCAATTCCTTTCTTTTCCCTCCCCTCTTTTGTGTGTGAGTGTGTATATCTGTGACCCAGCTATTTTTTGGATATGGCAGGGAAACAAAAGGGGACATCCGGATTCAAGCAGTGTCAGGACTGTGGCAGAAAGATGCCCAATTCTGTTGGGCATCTTTCTTGCATGTACTGTTTGGGTGCCCCTCACTTGGACATAACTTGTACGATTCGTCAGGGCTTTAGTGCCTGTACTTTAGCAGAGAGGCGCAATAAGTTTATCTTAAAAGTATTATTGAAATGTCATTTTACTTAAGTCCTATCTAAAGCAGAGACTTCAAAGTCTCCTAAACCAGATGTGAAGAAAAGGAGCCACTCTGTGCTGACCTCCCCTACGGCACATGAAGTAAATTCCCAAATGCAGGTGCTGATGGTTTCTTCGGAACCGAAAGCCAAAATACTGAAAGTTGCAATATCATCACCTTCAGCACTGAAAATGACTAAATCCACATCAGTGCCATCAGTCATTGGACCGACTAAGACTCAGACTTCTTCGGCACCAACCATTACTTCGGCTCCGAAGACCTCTTTGGCACCAGTAGGTTCTGTTCAACCACCTCTATCCTCTCATTCAGGTCCACATTCCCCTTCCATACAACAGCCTATGGTGCTGAAAACTGATCTGACAATTATTCCCAAGACTAGATATTCCCCTTCACTAGACCTTTTTGTGGGTCAACAACAAGCCTATTTCTGGATAGGCCTGAGTCCCCTTCAGGAATGTCAATCCATTCCTCGTGGAGTCTCTCAGAATTGGACATAGATTAGTGGATTAGCTTTTGGCAGCCAGAGGCCTCCCTGCACCGTCCTAGACATCTCTCCTACCCGGAGCCAAGGCTTATTCTCTAATGACTCCACCAGTTTATTCTCCTTCAACCTCCTTTCAAGGCTTGGAGCCCCCACTTCGATGCTCCCGGTGCCAGCTACCTTGGTGCCGACATTGGATCTCACCTTGGTGCTGGAGTCGACTCTGTGGTCTTTGGCTGCTTTGGATCTGTCGCACACCCAGGACCATGGTTTGGCTGTTGGTGCTAAGATCCTTGGACTTGTTCTGGTTGTTTCCATGGTGCTGTCTATGGCTCTCTGGGCCATGGCAGTTTTGAGCCCTCTCTCAGCTACTTCTCTTGTTGGAGCTGGGTGTGACCCCAGCTGCAAGGTTGTCTTTCTCATTTCCAGGTTTCCATCCCTCTTCAGGCGGGCCTGCCTTCCAAATTATGGAGAAGGCTTTAGCCTAAGCAGGCTCCCAGCAGGTACCATCCCCGTCGGAGTGCCATATGTTTGTTTGCTGTGGTTCACAGATGTCACAATCTGCTACGTCTGGACAGCGGCCACAAGAGCTGCAAGACACCCTGGTTCAGGGTCCCCCCTCTTCAGAGTCCTTCTCAGAACCTCCCCCTGAGGAGACTCCCCGTAAGAGGACATGCATGAAGTATCTTTCACTGAAGACACAAATTACGATGAAGGGGAAGGATCCCCACCCCCTGGAAGATGTCTCCTAGGACACATCCTGGTAATATTAAAACAGAGGAGTGATTGGAAGCCCTCAAACATGTCCTCCCAGGAATCTGTGTTCTTGCAAGCTTTTCATGCTCACCCTTCTACTTCTTGGGTGACCCAGCCCACTGACGACCTAGTCAAGTTGATTGTTCAGTGAGTGTGAAAGGCTCCTGACTCCATAGAGCCTATTCCCTGGAGAACAGACAAGATTATTTCAGCACCAGTAGATCAGCCCCATTGGTCTAAGGGTCTGGCAGTGTATGCCGTTGGGGTGGCGGCAGCCTTCAAAAAGGAACTCTCTGACGAAAGTTCAACTATCCATCCTCCTAACTGAGAGTCTCGGGCAATGGATAGATTGGGGAAGTGGGTTTTTGCTTTATCGACCTTCGCTATTTGGTCCTTGAACTTCCTGGTATGCTTTACTAGAATCCAAAGGGATGTGATAACTGATCTTTCAGACACCTTTGCAGGATCAGTGTCTGATGAGGTTAATGATAAGGTTTCCTCTCAGCTTGCAACCCTAGAGTCGATCTCAACTTCATCCATGCGGCTTATTGCTCATGCAGCAGAAGAGATGTCTTGAGCAGTGGGTACAGGCATTGCCATTCGGCGTCACACCTGGATGTACTTGTGTGAATTCATGGAACCCTTTATGTCTTCCTTTATCACTGCTCCTGTTGATGGTACTTCCTTGTTTGGCCCAAATGTCAGAGACACAGTAGCCAGGTTTGAAAAAGACTGAAAGACCCTTTCTACTGTGGGCGTTCATTTTTCTGCTCCACAGTGACCTTGCTCCAGGAATCAGAGGTGCAAAAATGGGGTTCAAGAAGACCCAAGGGCCTTTTTGGGACACATGTAGTGACTATTCCTCCTGGGGCAGAGGGGGGAATTCTTCTTGAAGATGCCCCTCCCCATGGCAGAGGTGGACTAAGTAACCAGGGCCCCAGAGATTCCTTTCCTGGACAACCATATCAGTGTTCCTGAATGGAGGCCCGACTGCTTACCTCTGGGAGCAGTTAGGGGAAGATACTCTCTGGCTTACAATAACCTTGGTCACCTGGGTGCAGAAAATAATTACCAGAGGTTACCACATTCCCTTCAGTCTTTTCCCAAAATCCCAAAAGCAAATCCCCAATCTTCCACCCAGTCAGAGGGATTTAGCAGCACTAGAGATTCAACAGCTGCTTCAAAAAAGAGTCATACAAGTAATCCCACCAGACCAAATAGGATCTGGATTCTACTCAAGATTCTTTTTAGTGCCAAAAAAGACAGCGGACTGGAGACCAATCTTGGATGTCACCCTATTGAACAAATTTGTACAACAGACAGAATTCTGCATGGTCACGGATCAGTCAGCCTTTCCTTTCTAGAGAAGGATGATTGGATGTGCTCTATAGATCTTCAGGATGCGTATTACCATATAACAATGGACAAATGATCCAGAAGATATCTACACTTCCTGCTAGGAGCCAATCATTACCAGTTTCAAGCACTGCCCTTCAGTCTCATCACAGTTCCCAGGGTGTTCACCAAATGCATGCAGTCATAGTAGCTCATTTGAGACTACAGGGATTCTGGGTGTTTCCATATCAAGACAACTGGCTCCTCACTGCTCCCTCCAGGCATCTACTGCTTTATGCCATAGACTTTGTTCTACATCTTGCCAAAGCACTAGGCATTTCAGTTAATGAGGAAAAGTCACAATTAACTCCCACACAGGATCTGGAATTCATTGGAGCAAGGTTAAATACAGTATCCTGTGTAGCCTCCCTTCCTCTACATAGGCTATTGAAACTAAGATTGCAACTTCAGGTAATCATTTCCCAAAACAAAGTTCCTGCTCATCTGGTACTACAAGCTCTGGGAACCATTGCAGTAATGATAACATTAGTTCCCCTAGCAAGGTATCACATGAGTTTGCTTCAGTGGCTCTTGGCATCACAATGGTCACTTCTAACATGCCCCATGTCCCATCCAGTCTTGATAACAAATCGCTGCAAAAAGGATTTATCTTGGTGGATGATGTCTGAAGAGATTCTTTGGGGTCGTCACTTTATCCCCCTCTCAGCCCAAGGCCATAGTG